>NW_026600467.1:207500-247288 GCF_029448725.1 Salvelinus fontinalis
CCCTGGTGTATATATCCCTGTGTTTCCCTGGTGTATATCCCTGTGTTTCCCTGGTGTATATATCCCTGTGTTTACCTGGTGTATATATCCCAGTGTTTCCCTGGTGTATATATCCCTGTGTTTCCCTGGTGTATATATCCCTGTGTTTCCCTGGTGTATATCCCTGTGTTTCCCTGGTGCATATATCCCTGTGTTTCCCTGGTGTATATATCCCTGTGTTTCCCTGGTGTATATATCCCTGTGTTTCCCTGGTGTATATATCCCTGTGTTTCCCTGATGTATTTATCCCTGTGTTTCCCTGGTGTATATATCCCTGTGTTTCCCTGGTGTATATATCCCTGTGTTTCCCTGGTGTATATATCCCTGTGTTTCCCTGGTGTATATATCCCTGTGTTTCCCTGGTGTATATATCCCTGTGTTTCCCTGGTGTATATATCCCTGTGTTTCCCTGGTGTATATATCCCTGTGTTTCCCTGGTGTATATATCCCTGTGTTTCCCTGGTGTATATATCCCTGTGTTTCCCTGGTGTATATATCCCTGTGTTTCCCTGATGTATTTATCCCTGTGTTTCCCTGGTGTATATATCCCTGTGTTTCCCTGGTGTATATATCCCTGTGTTTCCCTGATGTATTTATCCCTGTGTTTCCCTGGTGTATATATCCCTGTGTTTCCCTGGTGTATATATCCCTGTGTTTCCCTGGTGTATATATCCCTGTGTTTCCCTGGTGTATATATCCCTGTGTTTCCCTGGTGTATATATCCCTGTGTTTCCCTGGTGTATATATCCTTGTGTTTCCCTGGTGTATATATCCCTGTGTTTCCCTGGTGTATATATCCTTGTGTTTCCCTGGTGTATATATCCCTGGTGTATATATCCCTGTGTTTCCCTGGTGTATATATCCTTGTGTTTCCCTGGTGTATATATCCTTGTGTTTCCCTGGTGTATATATCCCTGGTGTATATATCCCTGTGTTTCCCTGGTGTATATATCCTTGTGTTTCCCTGGTGTATATATCCCTGTGTTTCCCTGGTGTATATATCCCTGTGTTTCCCTGGTGTATATCCCTGTGTTTCCCTGGTGTATATATCCCTGTGTTTCCCTGGTGTATATATCCCTGTGTTTCCCTGGTGTATATATCCCTGTGTTTCCCTGGTGTATATATCCCTGTGTTTCCCTGGTGTATTTATCCCTGTGTTTCCCTGGTGTATTTATCCCTGTGTTTCCCTGGTGTATATATCCCTGTGTTTCCCTGGTGTATATATCCCTGTGTTTCCCTGGTGTATATATCCCTGTGTTTCCCTGGTGTATATCCCTGTGTTTCCCTGGTGCATATATCCCTGTGTTTCCCTGGTGTATATATCCCTGTGTTTCCCTGGTGTATATATCCCTGTGTTTCCCTGGTGTATATATCCCTGTGTTTCCCTGATGTATTTATCCCTGTGTTTCCCTGGTGTATATATCCCTGTGTTTCCCTGGTGTATATATCCCTGTGTTTCCCTGGTGTATATATCCCTGTGTTTCCCTGGTGTATATATCCCTGTGTTTCCCTGGTGTATATATCCCTGTGTTTCCCTGGTGTATATATCCCTGTGTTTCCCTGGTGTATATATCCCTGTGTTTCCCTGGTGTATATATCCCTGTGTTTCCCTGATGTATTTATCCCTGTGTTTCCCTGGTGTATATATCCCTGTGTTTCCCTGGTGTATATATCCCTGTGTTTCCCTGGTGTATATATCCCTGTGTTTCCCTGGTGTATATATCCCTGTGTTTCCCTGGTGTATATATCCCTGTGTTTCCCTGGTGTATATATCCTTGTGTTTCCCTGGTGTATATATCCCTGTGTTTCCCTGGTGTATATATCCTTGTGTTTCCCTGGTGTATATATCCCTGGTGTATATATCCCTGTGTTTCCCTGGTGTATATATCCTTGTGTTTCCCTGGTGTATATATCCTTGTGTTTCCCTGGTGTATATATCCCTGGTGTATATATCCCTGTGTTTCCCTGGTGTATATATCCTTGTGTTTCCCTGGTGTATATATCCCTGTGTTTCCCTGGTGTATATATCCCTGTGTTTCCCTGGTGTATATCCCTGTGTTTCCCTGGTGTATATATCCCTGTGTTTCCCTGGTGTATATATCCCTGTGTTTCCCTGGTGTATATATCCCTGTGTTTCCCTGGTGTATATATCCCTGTGTTTCCCTGGTGTATTTATCCCTGTGTTTCCCTGGTGTATTTATCCCTGTGTTTCCCTGGTGTATATATCCCTGTGTTTCCCTGGTGTATATATCCCTGTGTTTCCCTGGTGTATATATCCCTGTGTTTCCCTGGTGTATATCCCTGTGTTTCCCTGGTGCATATATCCCTGTGTTTCCCTGGTGTATATATCCCTGTGTTTCCCTGGTGTATATATCCCTGTGTTTCCCTGGTGTATATATCCCTGTGTTTCCCTGATGTATTTATCCCTGTGTTTCCCTGGTGTATATATCCCTGTGTTTCCCTGGTGTATATATCCCTGTGTTTCCCTGGTGTATATATCCCTGTGTTTCCCTGGTGTATATATCCCTGTGTTTCCCTGGTGTATATATCCCTGTGTTTCCCTGGTGTATATATCCCTGTGTTTCCCTGGTGTATATATCCCTGTGTTTCCCTGGTGTATATCCCTGTGTTTCCCTGGTGTATATATCCCTGTGTTTCCCTGGTGTATTTATCCCTGTGTTTCCTGTCTCTCTGTACCAGTTCGTCTTGTATGTTTATCAAGTCAACCAGCGTTTTCCCTACTCCTGCTTCTATTCTTTTCTGATAGTCCTCCCGGTTTTTGTCCCTTGTCTGTTTTCTGGACTCTGTACCTGCCTGACCATTCTGCCTGTCCTGACCTCTAGTCTGCCTGACCATTCTGCCTGTCCTGACCATTCTGCCTGTCCTGACCTCTAGTCTGCCTGACCATTCTGCCTGTCCTGACCATTCTGCCTGTCCTGACCTCTAGCCTGTCCTGACCATTCTGCCTGTCCTGACCTCGAGTCTGCCTGACCATTCTGCCTGTCCTGACCTCTAGCCTGTCCTGACCTCGAGTCTGCCTGACCATTCTGCCTGTCCTGACCTCTAGCCTGCCTGACCATTCTGCCTGTCCTGACCTCTAGCCTGCCTGACCATTCTGCCTGTCCTGACCTCTAGCCTGCCTGAACATTCTGCCTGTCCTGACCCCTAGCCTGCCTGACCATTCTGCCTGTCCTGACCTCTATCCTGCCTGACCATTCTGCCTGTCCTGACCATTCTGCCTGTCTTGACCTCTAGCCTGCCTGACCATTCTGCCTGTCCTGACCTCTAGCCTGCCTGACCATTCAGCCTGTCCTGACCTCTAGCCTGCCTGACCATTCTGCCTGTCCTGACCTCTAGCCTGCCTGACCATTCAGCCTGTCCTGACCTCTAGCCTGCCCTGACCTCTAGCCTGCCTGACCATTCTGCCTGTCCTGACCTCTAGCCTGCCTGACCATTCTGCCTGTCCTGACCATTCTGCCTGTCCTGACCTCTAGCCTGCCTGACCATTCTGCCTGCCTGACCATTCTGCCTGTCCTGACCATTCTGCCTGTCCTGACCTCTAGCCTGTCCTGACCATTCTGCCTGTCCTGACCTCGAGTCTGCCTGACCATTCTGCCTGTCCTGACCTCGAGTCTGCCTGACCATTCTGCCTGTCCTGACCTCTAGCCTGCCTGACCATTCTGCCTGTCCTGACCTCTAGCCTGCCTGACCATTCTGCCTGTCCTGACCTCTAGCCTGCCTGAACATTCTGCCTGTCCTGACCTCTAGCCTGCCTGACCATTCTGCCTGTCCTGACCATTCTGCCTGTCCTGACCTCTAGCCTGCCTGACCATTCTGCCTGCCCTGACCTCTAGTCTGCCTGACCATTCTGCCTGTCCTGACCTCTAGCCTGCCTGACCATTCTGCCTGTCCTGACCATTCTGCCTGTCCTGACCTCTAGCCTGCCTGAACATTCTGCCTGTCCTGACCCCTAGCCTGCCTGACCATTCTGCCTGTCCTGACCTCTATCCTGCCTGACCATTCTGCCTGTCCTGACCATTCTGCCTGTCTTGACCTCTAGCCTGCCTGACCATTCTGCCTGTCCTGACCTCTAGCCTGCCTGACCATTCTGCCTGTCCTGACCATTCTGCCTGTCTTGACCTCTAGCCTGCCTGACCATTCTGCCTGTCCTGACCTCTAGCCTGCCTGACCATTCAGCCTGTCCTGACCTCTAGCCTGCCTGACCATTCTGCCTGTCCTGACCTCTAGCCTGCCTGACCATTCTGCCTGTCCTGACCTCTAGCCTGCCTGACCATTCTGCCTGTCCTGACCTCTAGCCTGCCTGACCATTCTGCCTGTCCTGACCTCTAGCCTGCCTGACCATTCTGCCTGTCCTGACCATTCTGCCTGTCCTGACCTCTAGTCTGCCTGACCATTCTGCCTGTCCTGACCTCTAGCCTGTCCTGACCATTCTGCCTGTCCTGACCTCGAGTCTGCCTGACCATTCTGCCTGTCCTGACCTCGAGTCTGCCTGACCATTCTGCCTGTCCTGACCTCTAGCCTGCCTGACCATTCTGCCTGTCCTGACCTCTAGCCTGCCTGACCATTCTGCCTGTCCTGACCTCTAGCCTGCCTGAACATTCTGCCTGTCCTGACCTCTAGCCTGCCTGACCATTCTGCCTGTCCTGACCATTCTGCCTGTCCTGACCTCTAGCCTGCCTGACCATTCTGCCTGCCCTGACCTCTAGTCTGCCTGACCATTCTGCCTGTCCTGACCTCTAGCCTGCCTGACCATTCTGCCTGTCCTGACCATTCTGCCTGTCCTGACCTCTAGCCTGCCTGAACATTCTGCCTGTCCTGACCCCTAGCCTGCCTGACCATTCTGCCTGTCCTGACCTCTATCCTGCCTGACCATTCTGCCTGTCCTGACCATTCTGCCTGTCTTGACCTCTAGCCTGCCTGACCATTCTGCCTGTCCTGACCTCTAGCCTGCCTGACCATTCTGCCTGTCCTGACCATTCTGCCTGTCTTGACCTCTAGCCTGCCTGACCATTCTGCCTGTCCTGACCTCTAGCCTGCCTGACCATTCAGCCTGTCCTGACCTCTAGCCTGCCTGACCATTCTGCCTGTCCTGACCTCTAGCCTGCCTGACCATTCTGCCTGTCCTGACCTCTAGCCTGCCTGACCATTCTGCCTGTCCTGACCTCTAGCCTGCCTGACCATTCTGCCTGTCCTGACCTCTAGCCTGCCTGAACATTCTGCCTGTCCTGACCATTCTGCCTGTCCTGACCTCTAGTCTGCCTGACCATTCTGCCTGTCCTGACCATTCTGCCTGTCCTGACCTCTAGCCTGCCTGACCATTCTGCCTGTCCTGACCTCTAGCCTGCCTGACCATTCTGCCTGTCCTGACCTCTAGCCTGCCTGACAATTCTGCCTGTCCTGACCTCTAGTCTGCCTGCCAAACTGTACCTCCTGGACTCTGATCTGGTTATGACCTTTTGCCTGTCCACGACCATTCTCTTGCCTACCCCTTTTAGTATATTAATAAATATCAAAGACTTTATCCATCTGCCTCCCGTGTCATCTGGGTCTCGCCTTGTGCCTTAAACCACACTGCTATTCTTTGAGGGTATCACCTTTTATTTGAGGGTATTTTAATACATGTCTGTTTCACCATTTAGAAAAATAAAACATGCTAACCTCTCACCTTTAACCTCAAATAAAAGGTGACATTCTGTACTGTCACCTAATATGAAACATTATGTCTCAAATCCAAAATGCTGGAGCATAGCACCAAATGTAAAACTGTAAGCTTCACTGTCCAAACACATATGGTGTGGACTATGTGTGTCTGGTAAACACATGTGGATCTGGTGAACTGTTATCACTTGTTGACCAACTACAGGAATACTGACCTCAGAGTCTCCAGTTTACAGTGGGGATTCCCCAGTCCAGCAGAGAGCAGCTTCACTCCTGAATCCTTCAGGTCATTGTTACTCAGGTCCATCTCTCTCAGGTGTGAGGGGTTTAACTCCAGAGCTGAGACCAGAGAAGCACAGCCTTCCTCTGTGACTCCACAGCCTGACAACCTGACAGAGAGATCATCATGACTTCATAAACACACTGTTAATTTAACACCAGTAGTGTAGAAGGACAATGGCAGATGCATTTGGTTAATTCTCCCAAACAACATAAAGATTCATCTTCCGTCTCCTAGAATTGTATGTTCATTTTGTTATACTAATGTGAAAACCAATGTACTGATTCAATATGTTATTCAATATATTGATCAATGAACCCTTTTGTAAGTGTGATTGATATGTGATAATGAACATAGAATATCCAGTTCATTAACTGTAACAACCCCAGCTTCCTGTGGTGAAACGACTGCTGTGCAAGGTATTGGGCAACAGCTTTTGTCCAGTGTGTGTGTGTTTGTGAGTCCAGCGTGTGTGTGTGTGTCTATTTTGTGTGTGTGTGTCTATTGTGTGTGTCCATTCTGTGTTTGAGAGGACACACACACATACACTGGACACACACACACACACACACACACACTAGACACACACACACACACACACACACACATAACTTTGTCCAAGTGTAAGAATGTTAGTCTTAACCAGCCTGATAAGTCAAACATGTCTGATATGAACATGGACATAAACCCTCTACATACTTGAGTTTCTCCAGTCTGCAGTGTGAATCCTCCAGTCCAGCAGAGAGCAGTCTGACTCCTGAGTCTCCTGGGTGATTGTAGCTCAGGTCCAGCTCTCTCAGGTGTGAGGGGTTTGACCTCAGAGCTGAGACCAGAGAAGCACAGCCTTCCTCTGTGACTCCACAGCCTGACAGCCTGCAAATAGTCAAATCATATTAAAATCACACTGATATTCTTTGGTGGTGAAAATAGTGGCAGTATATATTTTTAACATATTCAGATACATCAGTGTCTTGAAACCTGTCTTATCTATTCATAAATGAATGTATCATTATTAGAAATGACAAAATATCAAAGTGTTGCTTGCAGATAGAAACATGTATAGTACAAATATTTGAGTAGACTGACCAGACCAGTTTAAAAAGCAGTATCAGTCAAAAGACAGACAGTGATGTATCAGATGTAGATTGAATTGATTAAACAGTCCACACCATATCTATTTTGACAGTGGAGCTAATATTTTAAATGTGGCTCTATACTCCAACATTTTGGATTTCAGATCAAATGTTTCATTTGAGGTGACACCTTTAATTTGAGGGTATTTTAATACATCTGTTTCACCATTTAGAAAAGAAAGCACTTTATATATCTAGTCCCCCCATACTTTGATAATTTGAAGAAGTCGTAAATATTCTGATCAATTTACTTATAGTGTATTAAAGTAGTCAAAAGTGTAGTATTTGGTTCCAAACTCATTGGTTGCATTTGCAGTTTGTTTTGGTTGTGTTTTGGGTTGTGTTTTGCCCAATAGTAACTGAACTGTGGATGATGACTGGAGTAAATTTCTGTCTAAGGGAGTAGATAACACGTTTCTAAACAATACTAAATTAATCCTGATTAGGCCTTGATTAATACAAATCATAAATAAATAATGAATAATAACACTAAGAGTTGGTTTAAACAGACCTGAATCAGGAAACTAAGAGTTGGTTTGAACAGATCTGAATCAGGAAACTAAGAGTTGGTTTGAACAGATCTGAATCAGGAAACTAAGAGTTGGTTTAAACAGATCTGAATCTGGAAACTAAGAGTTGGATTAAACAGATCTGAATCAGGAAACTAAGAGTTGGTTTGAACGGATCTGAATCAGGAAACTAAGAGTTGGTTTAAACAGATCTGAATCAGGAAACTAAGAGTTAGTTTAAACAGATCTGAATCTGTTTAAAGATAGAACTGCCAAATGGGGTGGAGTTGCAATCTACTGTAGAGATAGCCTGCAGAGTTCTGTCCTACTATCCAGGTCTGTACCCAAACAATTCCAGCTTCTACTTTTAAAAATCCACCTTTCCAGAAACAAGTCTCTCACCGTTGCCGCCTGCTATAGACCACCCTCTGCCCCCAGCTGTGCCCTGGACACCATATGTGAACTGATTGCCCCCCATCTATCTTCAGAGCTCGTGCTGCTAGGTGACCTAAACTGGGACATGCTTAACACCCCGGCCATCCTACAATCTAAGCTTGATGCCCTCAATCTCTCACAAATTGTCAATGAACCCACCAGGTACAACCCCAAATCCGTAAACACGGGCACCCTCAACGATATCATCCTAACCAACTTGCCCTCCAAATACACCTCTGCTGTTTTCAACCAAGATCTCAGCGATCATTGCCTCATTGCCTGCATCCGTAATGGGTCTGCGGTCAAACGACCTCCACTCATCACTATCAAACGCTCCCTAAAACACTTCAGCGAGCAGGCCTTCCTAATCGACCTGGCCCGTGTATCCTGGAAGGATATTGACCTTATCCCGTCAGTAGAGGACGCCTGGTCATTCTTTAAAAGTGCCTTCCTCACCATCTTAAATAAGCATGCCCCTTTCAAAAAATGTAGATCCAGGAACAGATATAGTCCTTGGTTCTCTCCAGACCTGACTGCCCTTGACCAGCACAAAAACATCCTGTGGCATTCTGCATTAGCATCGAATAGCCCCCGTGATATGCAACTTTTCAGGGAAGTCAGGAACAAATATACACAGGCAGTTAGGAAAGCTAAGGCTAGCTTTTTCAAGCAGAAATGTTCATCCTGTAGCACAAACTCAAAAAAGTTCTGGGACACTGCAAAGTCCATGGAGAATAAGAGCACCTCCTCCCAGCTGCCCACTGCACTGAGGCTAGGAAACACTGTCACCACGATAAATCCACTATAATTGAGAATTTCAATAATCATTTTTCTACGGCTGGCCATGCTTTCCACCTGGCTAACCCTACCCCGGTCAACAGCCCTGCACTCCCCACAGCAACTCGCCCAAGCCTCCCCTATTTCTCCTTCACCCAAATCCAGATAGCTGATGTTCTTAAAGAGCTGCAAAACCTGGACCCCTACAAATGAGCCGGGCTAGACAATCTGGACCCTCACTTTCTAAAATGATCTGCTGAAATTGTTGCAACCACAATTACTAGCCTGTTCAACCTCTCTTTCGTATCGTCTGAGATTCCCAAAGATTGGAAAGCTGCCGCAGTCATCCCCCTCTTCAAAGGGGGAGACACATTTTACATTACATTTAAGTCATTTAGCAGACGCTCTTATCCAGAGCGACTTACAAATTGGTGCATTCACCTTATGATATCCAGTGGAACAACCACTTTACAATATTCACTTTACACTTTACACACTTTACACTTTACAATATCCACATATCCCTACCGGCCAAACCCTCCCTAACCCGGACCCGGACGACGCTAAGCCAATTGTGCGTCGCCCCACGGACCTCCCGGTCGCGGCCGGCTGCGGCAGAGCCTGGGTGTGAACCCAGAGACTCTGGTGGCACAGCTAGTACTGCGATGCAGTGCTCTAGACCACTGCGCCACCCGGGAGGACGCTTTAGACCCAAACTGCTACAGACCTATTAATATCCTGCCCTGCCTTTTTAAGGTCTTCGAAAGCCAAGTTAACAAACAGATTACCGACCACTTTGAATCTCACCGTACCTTTTCCGCTATGCAATCTGGTTTCAGAGCTGGTCATGGGGGCACCTCAGCCACGCTCAAGGTCCTAAACGATATCATAACCGCCATTGATAAGAGACATTACTGTGCAGCCGTATTTATCGACCTGGCCAAGGCTTTCGACTCTGTCAATCACCACATTCTTATTGGCAGACTCAACAGCCTTGGTTTTTCAAATGATTGCCTCGCCTGGTTCAACAAAACATACTAACCTCTCACCATTACCAATACCAGAGGATACAACAAAACATGCTAACCTCTCACCATTACCAATAACAGAGACTACAACAAAACATGCTAACCTCTCACCATTACCAATAACAGAGGCTACAACAAAACATGCTAACCTCTCACCATTACCAATAACAGAGGATACAACAAAACATGCTAACCTCTCACCATTACCAATACCAGAGGATACAACAAAACATGCTAACCTCTCACCATTACCAATAACAGAGGCTACAAACAAACATACTAACCTCTCACCATTACCAATAACAGAGACTACAACAAAACATGCTAACCTCTCAACAATACCAATAACAGAGGCTAAAACAAAACATGCTAACCTCTCACCATTATCAATAACAGAGGCTACAACAAAACATGCTAACTTCTCTCCATTACCAATAACAGAGGCTACAACAAAACATACTAACCTCTCACCATTACCAATAACAGAGGCTACAACAAAACATGCTAACCTCTCTCCATTACCAATAACAGAGGCTACAACAAAACATGCTAACCTCTCACCATTACCAATAACAGAGGCTACAACAAAACATGCTAACCTCTCACCATTACCAATAACAGAGGCTACAACAAAACATGCTAACCTCTCAACATTAACCTCAAATAAAAGGTGACATTCTGTACTGTCACCTAATATGAAACATTATATCTCAAATCCAAAATGCTGGAGTATAGCACCACATTTAAACTGTAAGCTTCACTGTCCAAACACATATGGTGTGGACTATGTGTGTCTGGTAAACACATGTGGATCTGGTGAACAGTTATCACTTGTTGACCAACTACAGGAATACTGACCTCAGAGTCTCCAGTTTACAGTGGGGATTCCCCAGTCCAGCAGAGAGCAGCTTCACTCCTGAATCCTTCAGGTCATTGTTACTCAGGTCCAGCTCTCTCAGGTGTGAGGGGTTTGACTCCAGAGCTGAGACCAGAGAAGCACAGCCTTCTTCTGTGACTCCACAGCCTGACAGCCTGACAGAGAGATCATCATGACTTCACAAACACACTGTTAATTTAACACCAGTAGTGTAGAAGGACAATGGCAGATGCATTTGGTTAATTCTCCCAAACAACATATAGATTCATCTTCCGTCTCCAAGAACTTTATGGTCATATTGTTAAACTAATGTGAACATCTATGCATTGATTCAATATATTTTTCAATATAATATTATGTACATATTATAATACATATTTTTCTCTAAACTGAATATTTCTTCCTGATGATTAGTTCTTAAATGTCATTTTATTAACTCACAGAACAGCTCTGGAAGCTTTGACCACTGGCAACAGCCTCAGAAGACCTTCCTCTGATCCGGAGTATTTCTTCAGGTCAAACACATCCAGCTCCTTTTCTGAAGTCAGCAACACAAAGACCAGAGCTGACCACTGTGCTGGTGACAGGTTGGGTTCTGAGAGACTTCCTGATCTCAGGAAGCTTTGGATCTCCTTCACTAGAGAATGGTCATTCAGTTCATTCAGACAGTGGAACAGATTGATGCTCCTCTCTGGAGAGGGATTCTCCCTGATCTTCTCCTTGATGTACTTGACTGTTTCTTCGTGGGTCTTTGAGCTGCTTCTTGTCTTTGTCAGTAGACCTCGTAAGTGCTTCTGATTGGACTCCAGTGAGAGGCCCAGAAGGAAGCGGAGGAAAAGGTCCAGGTTTCCCGTCTCACTTTGTAAGGCTTTATCCACAGCACTCTTGTAGACAGTAACTTTAGGCTTGTCTCTGAACAGCGCAGTAAAGTGGCTGAACATTGATTGAGGATCATCCATTAGATTCTCATTGTTGTTGATGAATGAGAGGAACACATATACAGCAGCCAGAAACTCCTGAATGCTCAGATGAACAAAGCAGTACACCTTGTCCTGGTACAGCCCACATTCCTCTTTAAAGAGCTGTGTGCACAATCCTGAGTACACTGAGGCTTCATTGACATCAATGCCAGCCTCTTTCAGGTCTCCTTCATAGAAAATCAGATTGCCCTTCACAAGCTGTTGAAAAGCCAGTTTTCCCAGTGACAGAATGCTCTCTTTATTCCAGTGTGGACCTGTCTCTTCTTTCCCAAGATACTTTTCATTCTTCTGTTTGGTATGAAACACCACAAGGTGGGTGTACATCTCAGTCAGAGTCTTGGGCATCTCTTCTCTCTTATGTTTCAGCATGTGTTCAAGGACTGTTGCAGAAATCCAACAGAAGACTGGAATGTGGCACATGATGTGGAGGCTCCTTGATGTCTTTATGTGTGAGATGATTCTGCTGGCCAGTTCCTCATCACTGAATCTCTTCCTGAAGTACTCCTCCTTCTGTGGGTCATTGAACCCTCGTACCTCTGTCACCTGGTCAACACAGCCTGAAGGGATCTTATTGGCTGCTGCAGGTCGGGTAGTAATCCAGAGGAGAGCAGAGGGAAGCAGATTTCCCTTGATGAGATTTGTCAGCAGAACATCCACTGAGGTTGACTTTGAGACGTCACAACAGATCTTGTTCTTCTGGAAGTCTAGGGGCAGTCGGCACTCATCCAGACCATCAAAGATGAACAGAACTTTGTACTTGTTGTAGTTTGAGATTCCTGATTGTTTGGTTTCCATTGAGAAGTGATTGAGAAGCTCAATGAAAGTGTGTTTGTCCCCTTTCATCAAATTCAGCTCCCGAAAAGGGAATGAAAATACAAATTTGACATCCTGATTTGCTTTTCCTTCAGCCCAGTCCAGAATGAACTTCTGCACAGAGACTGTTTTTCCAATGCCAGCGACTCCCTTTGTCAGCACAGTTCTGATAAGTTTGTCTTGTCCAGTTAAGGGTTTGAAGATGTCGTTACATTTGATTGCAGTCTCTGGTCTTGCTTGTTTCCTGGTTGTTGTCTCAATCTGTCTCAGCTCATGTTCATTATTGACCTCTCCTGTTCCACCCTCTGTGATGTAGAGCTCTGTGTAGATCTTATTGAGAAGTGTTGGGTTTCCTTGTTTAGCGATCCCCTCAAATACACATTGAAACTTCTTCTTTAGATTAGATTTGAGTTCACGTTGGCAAATCACAGCAAGATCATCTGAATCTAGAAATAACACAGAGGATATTAATATTACGTCTGTTTTAATGACTACAGTATTGTAGGACTGTTGTAAAGTTTAACATTTAATCATTTATTCTTTAACTGACTGTGTAAATGTGTAAATGTTTTCATAATGCATTACAGACTGGTGTGACTGATTATATTATTATTGGTATTATTGATGGTATTATTAATTCTCTCTCTCTCTCTAAATTAATTATTATTATTATATTTTTTTTTATTTAAATATTATTCTCTCTGTATGTGTTGCTACAATATCATTGAGTTACACAGCTACTTTAGCTGTACTTTAGCTACAGCTTTTAAATGTTATAAAACAGCATTCAACATGAGGCAGACAGCTCTTACATTTCTCCAGTGTGTCAGCAAGCTCCTTCTGGTTCATTTTCCTCAGGACGTGCAGTGTGATCTTCAGAGCCCCCTCTCTGGCACTGCTCTCCTGCTTCTCATCTTCAGCATCCACCACTTCCTTATCCTGCTTCTGACTCTCAAAGCCTTCTGGGAGTTCTGGACTAAGAATCCTTTTGAACATCTTCAGCTCGTTCTTCACAAATGTCATACTTTTCTCTTCAAGCAACTGAAATAAATCAAGTAAATAAGTTAAGCAAGAGACAAAATGCTTTCTCATCAACACATTAATGAATGATTGACAGATCAACTTTACTTGAGGTAAACAAAAACAAATGTACATAACAGGACCACATACACTGAATATGGAGGCCAGGTCTGTTTGATGACTCTGGGAAGACTGACCACTGAGAATCTCTGACTCTGATCTCTCCTGTTGGTTTCTGTGGACAAAACATGAGATTACATCTCCTCATCCAGGGAGTACACACACACACACACACACACACACACACACACACACACACACACACACACACACAGAGGGAACGTTGTGTTTGTTTAATATTGTTTTAGGACTATGAAAATGGAGAAAAGGATTAGCCTACAGATTATGAAATCAACAAAATAAATGGGAAAATGAGAGAGGAGAAATGGTGTTGTTTAACTCACTGACCATGACCCATGAGTTCTTCTTACCTTTGTTCAGTAGAAAAGTCTCCCTCTCTAAAGGTTATAGGTTGACTCATAGACCAGTCACTCTTCATGGACACACAGCTGGGTACAGGGGAGGCTGGTCTCTCCTGCTTGATTGGGCTTCAACACAACAGAGGCAAACATTACGTTTGAGCTTTTATTGTTCAAATACATTTTGGAAGAGATTGCTGTGTTTTTCACTATCTCATCATGGCATGGGATTGCTCAATGACAGACATGTATTTGTTTAAAATCTATTACTTGATGGTTTCATTTCAGAGAGAGAAATAATCATGTTTCTTTTTTTAAATGCTGTATATCTGTCAAAATCCCTGCTGCAGTGTGTGCAAACCTGGTCAAGAACTACAGGAAACGTATGATCTCTGTAATTGCAAACAAAGGTTTCTGTACCAAATATTAAGTTCTGCTTTTCTGATGTATCAAATACTTATGTCATGCAATGAAATGCAAATTATTTACTTAAAAATCATACAATGTGATTTTCTGGATTTTTGTTTTAGATTCCGTCTCTCACAGTTGAAGTGTACCTATGATAAAAATTACAGACCTCTACATGCTTTGTTAGTATGAAAACCTGCAAAATCGGCAGTGTGTCAAATACTTGTTCTCCCCACTGTATATCTGCCTCACTCTCAGAGAAATCAGTAGTACTGCTAGGTTTTACACAGTAATAATATATATCTGCCTCACTCTCAGGGAAATCAGTAGTACAGCTAGGTTTTACACAGTAATGATATATATCTGCCTCACTCTCAGAGAAATCAGTAGTACTGCTAGGTTTTACACAGTAATAATATATATCTGCCTCACTCTCAGAGAAATCAGTAGTACTGCTAGGTTTTACACAGTAATAATATATATCTGCCTCACTCTCAGAGAAATCAGTAGTACTGCTAGGTTTTACACAGTAATAATATCTGCCTCACTCAGAGAAATCAGTAGTACTGCTAGGTTTTATACAGTAATAATATATATCTGCCTCACTCTCAGTGAAATCAGTAGTACTGCTAGGTTTTACACAGTAATAATATATATCTGCCTTCACTCTCAGAGAAATCAGTAGTACTGCTAGGTTTTACACAGTAATAATATATATCTGCCTCACTCTCAGAGAAATCAGTAGTACTGCTAGGTTTTACACAGTAATAATATATATCTGCCTCACTCTCAGTGAAATCAGTAGTACTGCTAGGTTTTACACAGTAATAATATATATCTGCCTTCACTCTCAGAGAAATCAGTAGTACTGCTAGGTTTTACACAGTAATAATATATATCTGCCTCACTCTCAGAGAAATCAGTAGTACTGCTAGGTTTTATACAGTAATAATATATATCTGCCTCACTCTCAGTGAAATCAGTAGTACTGCTAGGTTTTACACAGTAATAATATATATCTGCCTTCACTCTCAGAGAAATCAGTAGTACTGCTAGGTTTTACACAGTAATAATATATATCTGCCTCACTCTCAGAGAAATCAGTAGTACTGCTAGGTTTTACACAGTAATAATATATATCTGCCTCACTCTCAGAGAAATCAGTAGTACTGCTAGGTTTTACACAGTAATAATATCTGCCTCACTCAGAGAAATCAGTAGTACTGCTAGGTTTTATACAGTAATAATATATATCTGCCTCACTCTCAGTGAAATCAGTAGTACTGCTAGGTTTTACACAGTAATAATATATATCTGCCTCACTCTCAGAGAAATCAGTAGTACTGCTAGGTTTTACACAGTAATAATATCTGCCTCACTCAGAGAAATCAGTAGTACTGCTAGGTTTTATACAGTAATAATATATATCTGCCTCACTCTCAGAGAAATCAGTAGTACTGCTAGGTTTTACACAGTAATAATATCTGCCTCACTCAGAGAAATCAGTAGTACTGCTAGGTTTTACACAGTAATAGTATATATCTGCCTCACTCTCAGAGAAATCAGTAGTACTGCTAGGTTTTACACAGTAATAATATCTGCCTCACTCAGAGAAATCAGTAGTACTGCTAGGTTTAACACAGTAATATTATATATCTGCATCACTCTCAGTGAAATCAGTAGTACTGCTAGGTTTTACACAGTAATAATATATATCTGCCTCACTCTCAGAGAAATCAGTAGTACTGCTAGGTTTTACACAGTAATAATATATATCTGCCTCACTCTCAGAGAAATCAGTAGTACTGCTAGGTTTTACACAGTAATAATATATATCTGCCTCACTCTCAGAGAAATCAGTAGTAGTACTAGGTTTTACACAGTAATAATATATATCTGCCTCACTCTCAGAGAAATCAGTAGTACTGCTAGGTTTTACACAGTAATAATATATATCTGCCTCACTCTCAGAGAAATCAGTAGTACTGCTAGGTTTTACACAGTAATAATATATATCTGCCTCACTCTCAGAGAAATCAGCAGTACTGCTAGGTTTTATACAGTAATAATATATATCTGCCTCACTCTCAGAGAAATCAGTAGTACTGCTAGGTTTTACACAGTAATAATATATATCTGCCTCACTCTCAGAGAAATCAGTAGTACTGCTAGGTTTTACACAGTAATAATATATATCTGCCTCACTCTCAGAGAAATCAGTAGTACTGCTAGGTTTTACACAGTAATAATATCTGCCTCACTCAGAGAAATCAGTAGTACTGCTAGGTTTTACACAGTAATAATATATAACTGCCTCACTCTCAGAGAAATCAGTAGTACTGCTAGGTTTTACACAGTAATAATATATATCTGCCTCACTCTCAGAGAAATCAGTAGTACTGCTAGGTTTTACACAGTAATAATATATATCTGCCTCACTCTCAGAGAAATCAGTAGTACTGCTAGGTTTTACACAGTAATAATATATATCTTAATCACTCTCAGAGAAATCAGTAGTACTGCTAGGTTTTACACAGTAATAATATATATCTGCCTCACTCTCAGAGAAATCAGTTGTACTGCTAGGTTTTAAACAGTAATAATATATATCTGCCTCACTCTCAGTGAATTTAGTAGTACTGCTAGATACAGTCAAATGTGACTGATTCGGTCTGATGTAGCAAAGTTTGAATTTGTGTTTTGTAAACATTATTCAGTACTCACTGACCATGACCCATGAGTTCTTCTTACCTTTGTTCAGTAGAAAAGTCTCCCTCTCTAAAGTATATAGGTTTATCCATAGACCAGTCACTCTTCATGGACACACAGCTGGGAACAGGGGAGGCTGGTCTCTCCTGCTTGATTGGGCTTCAACACAACAGAGACAAACATTACATCTCTCACAGACAGTGATTTGTTTAAAATCTATCACTTGATGGTTTCATTTCAGAGAGACATAAATCTTGTTTTTTTTGCAAAATGCTATATATCTGCCTCACTCTAAAATGTGACCGACCGGCTCAGTTTGGTAATTAACTAAATAAACTAAATATATGGTGTTTTTGGTTAATGTCAATTTAATTGTTTGTTATGCTATAAGTGGTTATTTTATAGTTGTAAGTGATAAAATTATCTAGAAGATTGTATATTTTGCAATTCTGAGTAATTACTACTTTAGTAAGGAATTATACATTATTCAATACTACTGCAGTTGCTACATAATTCCAATAGATGGCAGCATAAGAACACTAATGACATTTCAGGAGATTAGCTTAGTTTTCTCCATGGATACACCACCACTCCCCTACTTTCGTCGAGAAAAATGTATTTTCCGAGTACATTCATTGTCAAATTCATCAACCAGCATCGACCCACTCTGCCTTCTCGCACAAGTAGTCAACTCAGCCCCACCAAAAAGCTTGTGCCGTCAGTGTTAGCAAGCCCTCTGCCTTCTCGAACAAACGAGGGGCATGATGAGGTAGATTTGCTAACCACAAGGGTTGAATGATGTAATTTATTGGCGGGCTGGAAGACGCACTCTTGTCTTATCTATTCCGAGGTAGTAACTATTTTTTTGCTCTCCCAAAAGCTACACAGCCCTAATACGAGATATATAGCTAACTAAAGTAATGAGTGACCGTTTTAGAAAATCATGGGACATATAGTCTGTAGTTGCATGCTATTTTATGTCAATCATATTGCTGCTTGTAGCCTATAACTTCGTGGTCTTATGCTGCCATCTAGTGGAAATGTAAGAATTAAAAGCTTTTTTTTCTCACAACAGAGGCAGCTGAGAAATAGTGTATTGTTCTTGTTAATTCCTTAGATCTCGAACCTGCCACATCTATCACACGCCAATTGCTGGACTTTCACATGGAGGTTACTAGGTCACACAGTTCAAGCCACATTTGAAAAATACAACTAACGTAGCTTGTTTATTGTCCTTGTTTATCAAGTGTTCTGCCTTGCAATGATAAATATTACAAAATATCAAAAAAACAAAATGCTTAGACAGGTTTTGATTAACAAAATAATGAAAATGCAATTTAGTACTATATTAGCCTTTACTAACATAATATTATTACTAAAATAGTTTGTAAAAGTGTTCTACGCTACCCTACCCTAGGGGTTAAGGCTGAAATAGGTATTACGTAGAGTTAGAGTTTCTGTACAGCACTTTGTGACATATGCTGATGTAAAAGGGCTTTATAAATACATTTGATTGATTGTCTGGTTTAGGGTTTTTAAGACAAAACAACTGTATGGGTTTATAGCTCTCTTGCTCCTCTCTGTGGCCTCTGTGGGTACTACATAACTCATTCCAGACACCTGCTCGGCTCATAATCTTAGTTAGAAATTGTGTCAGATCTACAAATCAATGAGCTAGACCTGTCCACTTGGTTTGTAACTCAGTGAATCTGCGCAGAATTCGCTGAATTCGATGCCTACGAATGAAGATTTCGATACATATCAAATTACCCAGCAGACATTTAGAAACAACAAGTCATCAAAAAAAGTGTTACTTCTTAATAAAAAAATGTCTTCTGGCTGTTTAAATTGGCCACATCTTGAAAAATAGAACAGGGACATGCGTTTTGTGGAGGTTGTACATCTTTTCTGAAAACAAATATGGTTAACCATGATGAGAAACTGCTTAACGTTTGATGGGTGTATGCCAGCACTGCTTGTTACCACAACGTGTACCCAGGTGAACAGTGATCGCGCTCACCAAGTAGTGTAACCCTTTATTATTAAGTTACCGGAGGTGAGGTCGGAGTTCACAGTTAATACTGACATGTCTCATTGATAACAATAGTGAAGCTGCCATTGTGATGCAGAACAATGATCTGGGAATAGAACGTTCAGTAGGTGAGTTGGTGCCACGGTGCTCAATACAACTAATAGGAGCTGGAAGGGTGAAAAATGACCTAAAATAAGGTTAATGACTAGGGACATGACGTAATATTATGAAACTGGGCTCCATGGCGGATGCAATTAACTAGTTTATCAGAAAAAAAAACATTGTTAAAAATGTCATGTGTCCAGCCTACTTGAGGCGCCCCGAAAATAATAGTATAACGACCCTGGGTTTATAAGCGCGGATACTGACTTTCCCGCTTGAGTATGCTTTTGTGGCACAGTCGATAGCGCATTGGATTTTGGGCTAGAAGGTTGAGGGTTCGAGGCTCCTGTTGTAGTTACTGTTACATATAGAGACAGATATTGAGCAATGAGACATTAGACCACAAGAGGAAGAGGACACACTTAGAGTGCATTTGCCATTCTGGTAAAAACAGGAAACCAAGAAATAACAGACATAATGGCCAAAGCCATAAAATGCATACATGTTTAGGGTAAAATGCATTGTCTATTGTAGAGGACAGGAAACCAAAGCAAGGCCATGAGTGCATAGGATAGCTGGACATACCGAGGTTAGAGGGACACACAAAGGAGGGTGCCAGCCAAATGACCAACTGATGGACTATAGACATAGTACATATATCATTCTTAGGACATGAAAGGGTCCTGCCACCATTGTAATCTAATCAAGAGCGGATACAGGCGCTATTGGGCATGAACAAATAGGAAGCCTGAACTGAAAGATAATGGTGGCAGATGACCTGAGGGAAGTAACTTCATAAACATATGGAATGGACTCATATGCTGTGTGTGTATAAATACAGAGCCAGTGCTCTGGAAAAGGGTGTGTTCCGCGGACCATCTAGGCTTCTGATATGTTTGTATTAAAAGCCTATATTGAATTCACAAGTTCTTGTAAGTGTGATATTTTGAAACGATTCTCCACGACACTCCCTGTCTGTTTCATTACAATATTAAAAAGTTCGGTCCTTGGACACAGAGTGGTTAAACACTAAAGTTACCGTCCATCTAATGAAGAGAGGAGAACCGGACAGTCAGACACTTCCTATAAAGGGTACTATATATATACTGTATACTCAGACACTGTCTAACCTCCTATAAAGGATTATATATATACTGTATACTCAAACACTTCCTAACCTCCTATAAAGGGTTCTATATATATTCTATATATACTGTATACTCAGACACTTCCTAACCTCCTATAAAGGGTTCTATATATATTCTATATATACTGTATACTCAGACACTTCCTAACCTCCTATAAAGGGTTCTATATAGATCTTTTGTGTTTCCCTATATTAAGTAAGATAGAACCCTTTTTGGTTTCAACATGAGTGAAGAGTCTGTTGATATAACATATACAGTATATTGTCAAAATCCCTCTTGTAACAACAATCAGAATTAGTCACAACAATAAAGTTATGCCTGACAACATATTAGGCAATAACTAACAGTAGGCTAAATGATTGTGTCATGCTAAAATTCTATAGATGTGTGTGTGTGTATGCTGGTAAAGATGTGTGTGTGTGTGTGTGTGTGTGTGTGTGTGTGTCTGTGTGTGTGTGTGTGTCTATGTGTCTGTGTGTGTGCTGGTGAGACAACCACACATCACAGTCAAATATACATAATACAAACATGTCATTCCAACTACTGTATATAGCGTTTTGCAAAACAAAAATTAATACACAAAAATCTATGAATTGAAATCTTAGAACAACAATATTTTACAGGCACATGAAGGTCCCCATAAGCAATCATTTCTGATGAAAAATAACAAATGTGAAAAAATTGTGGATATAACATTTTAGAAACAAAGTTCTTAAACAATATTGTCATCTCACCTCTTAGCTTTGGTGTCATGTTCCCCTGAGAGACTCATTTTAGAAGCAGGGACCCCCTCCTCTCTCTCCCCAGAGAGACTCATTTTAGAAGCAGGGACCCCCTCCTCTCTCTCCCCAGAGAGACTCATTTTAGAGGCATGGCCCCCCTCCTCTCTCTTCCCAGAGAGACTCATTTTAGAGGCATGGACCCCCTCCTTTCTCTCTCCAGAGAGACTCATTTTAGAGGCATGGACCCCCTCCTTTCTCTCTCCAGAGAGACTCATTTTAGAGGCATGGCCCCCCTCCTCTCTCTTCCCAGAGAGACTCATTTTAGAGGCAGGGCCCCCCTCCTCTCTCTCCCCAGAGAGACTCATTTTAGAGGCAGGGCCCCCCTCCTCTCTCTCCCCAGAGAGACTCATTTTAGAGGCAGGTCCCCCCTCCTCTCTCTCCCCAGAGAGACTCATTTTCGAGCACTGACCCCTAAACAGAGACCCAGCATGTTGGTTGTGGTTAACACAGTGACCCCTAAACAGAGATCCAACATGTTGGTTGTGGTTAACACAGTGACAACTAAACAGAGATCCAGCATGTTGGTTGTGGTTAACACAGTGACAACGAAACAGAGATCCAGCATGTTGGTTGTGGTTAACACAGTGACAACTAAACAGAGATCCAGCATGTTGGTTGTGGTTAACACACTGACAACTAAACAGAGATCCAACATGTTGGTTGTGGTTAACACAGTGACAACTAAACAGAGATCCAACATGTTGGTTGTGGTTAACACAGTGACAACTAAACAGAGATCCAACATGTTGGTTGTGGTTAACACAGGGACAACTAAACAGAGATCCAACATGTTGGTTGTGGTTAACACACTGACAACTAAACAGAGATCCAGCATGTTGGTTGTGGTTAACACAGTGACAACTAAACAGAGATCCAGCATGTTGGTTGTGGTTAACACAGTGACAATTAATTCTTGAAGGTCAATTGTTCTCTTCATTATCTCTTAGAAATAAAACATTTACTAACAGATACATCCAAACAGTCAGGTGATTTAATGCATCACATGAATTGTGATTGATATTGTTCACCTTTTACTTGGAACTAACAATAGTAGTAATAATCATAATAATGTCCCACTGTCTTTTAATAATTCCTCTCATTCTAGTGTGTTGCTTTGTTCAACAGGTCTGATATTATTATGCTGTTACTGAATTCAGTTCATAATAACAATGTAAAGTCTGTTCAGTGGTTTCATACCAAACTACACAGGAAGCAGGAGCTCATTGTAATTTAGAAAACAACAAATGTTCTGATATTCTGAAAGATGATTTACAACTATGATACATTAACATTTTGACAAATTGTAAAATAACCACGATATACGAATCGTATAATACAATATATGAACAATATGTTATTGAAATTGACTTGCCTACGCCCAGTTAGCGCCATTTTGTATGATTGAACTGTCACGTAGCTGTCCCAGGTGAAATGGACTGATAGATCTGAGTGTTTTACTGTCATTCACTTTACTAAAATAAAACCATACATTTAATTTCTCTACACACTTTACAATAATCCCTGGGAAGATTCTTACCTTGTAGCCTGAATTCACAACCAGAACATGTCAAGTCATTGAGATATTTTCCGTTGTGCTGAGAGAGCAGCTTCCTGATGACAAGTGGCTCTGTATCTATGTTCTAGGTTCAGTTGATCTTTGGATGCAATAATATCTGGTCAAAGTCTAGTGACACAACACCATAGTATATCATAAACATAACAGTAGTTTAACCTTTGGCCAGTAAAGGCCATGGCATACTATAAAACAGGGTTCGTCAACTAGGTTTGGCTTCGGGACAATTTATTTCTGAGTTAAAGTCGGCGGGCCAGAACATAATTAGCATATCATATTAGCACAAGTAATAGGCTGAATTAATGAATAGGCTGAATTAATGAATAGGCCTACACTACAAATTTAACAACATTTTAACACATTTGATTAGTACATAATACATTCAGTGACAATAAAATAATTTAGATCTGATTAAGTTAATACAATCAGCAAAATCTCTATTAAATTATAATTCTTTGTTTATTTCTCAGTGCGTTGATTGGTGGGGAAAAACAGCTCTAGTCCACACTACTTTTTTTAACGTCAACATTCGTTCAGAACAATTAGCTTGATAGTGTTAGGTGGAGCAGCACAGGGGAACCCAAGAGCAGACTCAGACCAGGAAACTGATAGTGTTAGGTGGAGCAGCACAGGGGAACCCAAGAGCAGACTCAGACCAGGAAACTGGTAGTGTTACGTGGAGCAGCACAGGGGAACCCAAGAGCAGACTCAGACCAGGAAACTGGTAGTGTTAGGTGGAGCAGCACAGGGGAACCCAAGAGCAGACTCAGACCAGGAAACTGATAGTGTTAGGTGGAGGGGAACCCAAGAGCAGACTCAGACCAGGAAACTGATAGTGTTAGGTGGAGGGGAACCCAAGAGCAGACTCAGACCAGGAAACTGATAGTGTTAGGTGGAGCAGCACAGGGGAACCCAAGAGCAGACTCAGACCAGGAAACTGATAGTGTTAGGAGGAGCAGCACAGGGGAACCCAAGAGCAGACTCAGACCAGGAAACTGATAGTGTTAGGTGGAGGGGAACCCAAGAGCAGACTCAGACCAGGAAACTGGATGAATAAACCAAAATATTTTTTGCCAAACAGGGAGAGATGGAGTGCAGGCCAGAGGAAGCCCGGGTGGGTTGTAGGAAACCAGATGTGGAGGCTGAGGTTGGAGTGAGCTGGGTTGAGACACGGTAAACAGGTCCGGAGAGAAATCCAAGGGAGTGATGGTGAGCTGAATCCAGAACAGGGTAGCAGGGTGGTGAGATGTAGAACAGGGTAGCAGGGTGGTGAGATGTGGAACAGGGTAGCAGGGTGGTGAGCTGAATCCAGAACAGGGTAGCAGGGTGGTGAGATGAATCCTGAACAGGGTAGCAGGGTGGTGAGATGAATCCAGAACAGGGTAGCAGGGTGGTGAGATGAATCCAGAACAGGGTAGCAGGGTGGTGAGATGTGGAACAGGAGACTGGTACTAGAGTCAGAGCGGCAAAACTGCAGTGAGAGGATAAACAGCGTCAGGCAGGGAAACAGGCACAGCAGGGTAACAGGATCTAGAATAATCATAAATAGCTAGAAGCATAAACTGTCTGAGCAGAGATTACGATCTGGCAGAGTGGAAGTGGCAGGACTGAGTATTTTTAGAGGTCTTGATTATGGAACGGGTTGCAGCTGGTGGGGATCTGCTCTGACTCCAGCACACCTGTCTCCAACCACACAATCACACAGAGAGGGAGAGAGAGAGAGAGAGAGAGAGTGTGTACTGGGGGAGTGGCTGCAGGTCAAGAAGACACCGGATGAACACAAGAGGGCGTAGCAGGAACAGATGTGACAGATAGCAAGAGAACATGTCACTCTCAAAATGTAGCAAAAGAAAGGTGGAAAAAGAAAATCGAAGTTTCAGGGAAGAACGGACAGAGAGATATGCATTCATCTAACCATCTATCTCCATACAGACAGAGAGATATACATTCATCTAACCATCTATCTCCATACAGAGAGATATACATTCATCTAACCATCTATCTCTATACAGACAGAGAGATATGCATTCATCTAACCATCTATCTCCATACAGACAGAGAGATATACATTCATCTTACCATCTATCTCCATACAGACAGAGAGATATACATTCATCTAACTATCTATCTCCATACAGACAGAGAGATATACATTCATCTAACCATCTATCTCTATACAGACAGAGAGATATGTATTCATCTAACCATCTATCTCCATACAGACAGAGAGATATGCATTCATCTAACCATCTATCTCCATACAGACAGAGAGATATACATTCATCTAACCATCTATCTCCATACAGACAGAGAGATATGCATTCATCTAACCATCTATCTCCATACAGACAGAGAGATATACATTCATCTAACCATCTATCTCCATACAGAGAGATATGCATTCATCTAACCATCTATCTCCATACAGACAGAGAGATATGCATTAATCTAACCATCTATCTCCATACAGACAGAGAGATATGCATTCATCTAACCATCTATCTCCATACAGAGAGATATACATTAATCTAACCATCTATCTCCATACAGACAGAGAGATATGCATTCATCTAACCATCTATCTCCATACAGACAGAGAGATATGCATTCATCTAACCATCTATCTCCATACAGACAGAGAGATATGCATTCATCTAACCATCTATCTCCATACAGACAGAGAGATATACATTCATCTAACCATCTATCTCCATACAGACAGAGATATGCATTCATCTAACCATCTATCTCCATACAGACAGAGAGATATACATTCATCTAACCATCTATCTCCATACAGACAGAGAGATATGCATTAATCTAACCATCTATCTCCATACAGACAGAGAGATATGCATTCATCTAACCATCTATCTCCATACAGACAGAGAGATATACATTCATCTAACCATCTATCTCCATACAGAGAGATATGCATTCATCTAACCATCTATCTCCATACAGAGAGATATACATTCATCTAACCATCTATCTCCATACAGAGAGATATACATTCATCTAACCATCTATCTCCATACAGAGAGATATGCATTCATCTAACCATCTATCTCCATACAGACAGAGAGATATGCATTCATCTAACCATCTATCTCGATACAGACAGAGAGATATACATTCATCTAACCATCTATCTCCATACAGACAGAGAGATATACATTCATCTAACCATCTATCTCCATACAGACATAGAGATATACATTCATCTAACCATCTATCTCCATACAGACAGAGAGATATGCATTCATCTAACCATCTATCTCCATACAGACAGAGAGATATGCATTCATCTAACCATCTATCTCCATACAGACAGAGAGATATACATTCATCTAACCATCTATCTCCATACAGACAGAGAGATATGCATTCATCTAACCATCTATCTCCATACAGACAGAGAGATATACATTCATTTAACCATCTATCTCCATACAGAGAGATATGCATTCATCTAACCATCTATCTCCATACAGACAGAGAGATATGCATTAATCTAACCATCGATCTCCATACAGACAGAGAGATATGCATTCATCTAACCATCTATCTCCATACAGAGAGATATACATTCATCTAACCATCTATCTCCATACAGACAGAGAGATATGCATTCATCTAACCATCTATCTCCATACAGACAGAGGGATATGCATTCATCTAACCATCTATCTCCATACAGACAGAGAGATATGCATTCATCTAACCATCTATCTCCATACAGAGAGATATACATTAATCTAACCATCTATCTCCATACAGACAGAGAGATATGCATTCATCTAACCATCTATCTCCATACAGACAGAGAGATATGCATTCATCTAACCATCTATCTCCATACAGACAGAGAGATATGCATTCATCTAACCATCTATCTCCATACAGACAGAGAGATATACATTCATCTAACCATCTATCTCCATACAGACAGAGATATGCATTCATCTAACCATCTATCTCCATACAGACAGAGAGATATACATTCATCTAACCATCTATCTCCATACAGACAGAGAGATATGCATTAATCTAACCATCTATCTCCATACAGACAGAGAGATATGCATTCATCTAACCATCTATCTCCATACAGACAGAGAGATATACATTCATCTAACCATCTATCTCCATACAGAGAGATATGCATTCATCTAACCATCTATCTCCATACAGAGAGATATACATTCATCTAACCATCTATCTCCATACAGAGAGATATACATTCATCTAACCATCTATCTCCATACAGAGAGATATGCATTCATCTAACCATCTACCTCCATACAGACAGAGAGATATGCATTCATCTAACCATCTATCTCGATACAGACAGAGAGATATACATTCATCTAACCATCTATCTCCATACAGACAGAGAGATATACATTCATCTAACCATCTATCTCCATACAGACAGAGAGATATACATTCATCTAACCATCTATCTCCATACAGACAGAGAGATATGCATTCATCTAACCATCTATCTCCATACAGACAGAGAGATATGCATTCATCTAACCATCTATCTCCATACAGACAGAGAGATATACATTCATCTAACCATCTATCTCCATACAGACAGAGAGATATGCATTCATCTAACCATCTATCTCCATACAGACAGAGAGATATACATTCATTTAACCATCTATCTCCATACAGAGAGATATGCATTCATCTAACCATCTATCTCCATACAGACAGAGAGATATGCATTAATCTAACCATCGATCTCCATACAGACAGAGAGATATGCATTCATCTAACCATCTATCTCCATACAGAGAGATATACATTCATCTAACCATCTATCTCCATACAGACAGAGAGATATGCATTCATCTAACCATCTATCTCCATACAGACAGAGGGATATGCATTCATCTAACCATCTATCTCCATACAGACAGAGAGATATGCATTCATCTAACCATCTATCTCCATACAGACAGAGAGATATACATTCATCTAACCATCTATCTCCATACAGACAGAGATATGCATTCATCTAACCATCTATCTCCATACAGACAGAGAGATATACATTCATCTAACCATCTATCTCCATACAGACAGAGAGATATGCATTAATCTAACCATCTATCTCCATACAGACAGAGAGATATGCATTCATCTAACCATCTATCTCCATACAGACAGAGAGATATACATTCATCTAACCATCTATCTCCATACAGAGAGATATGCATTCATCTAACCATCTATCTCCATACAGAGAGATATACATTCATCTAACCATCTATCTCCATACAGAGAGATATACATTCATCTAACCATCTATCTCCATACAGAGAGATATGCATTCATCTAACCATCTATCTCCATACAGACAGAGAGATATGCATTCATCTAACCATCTATCTCCATACAGACAGAGAGATATACATTCATCTAACCATCTATCTCCATACAGACAGAGAGATATGCATTCATCTAACCATCTATCTCCATACAGACAGAGAGATATACATTCATCTAACCATCTATCTCCATACAGACAGAGAGATATACATTCATCTAACCATCTATCTCCATACAGACAGAGAGATATGCATTCATCTAACCATCTATCTCCATACAGACAGAGAGATATGCATTCATCTAACCATCTATCTCCATACAGACAGAGAGATATGCATTCATCTAACCATCTATCTCCATACAGACAGAGAGATATGCATTCATCTAACCATCTATCTCCATACAGACAGAGAGATATGCATTCATCTAACCATCTATCTCCATACAGACAGAGAGATATACATTCATCTAACCATCTCTCTCCATACAGACAGAGAGATATACATTCATCTAACCATCTATCTCCATACAGACAGAGAGATATGCATTCATCTAACCATCTATCTCCATACAGACAGAGAGATATGCATTCATCTAACCATCGATCTCCATACAGACAGAGAGATATGCATTCATCTAACCATCTATCTCCATACAGAGAGATATACATTCATCTAACCATCTATCTCCATACAGACAGAGAGATATGCATTCATCTAACCATCTATCTCCATACAGACAGAGGGATATGCATTCATCTAACCATCTATCTCCATACAGACAGAGAGATATGCATTCATCTAACCATCTATCTCCATACAGAGAGATATACATTAATCTAACCATCTATCTCCATACAGACAGAGAGATATGCATTCATCTAACCATCTATCTCCATACAGACAGAGAGATATGCATTCATCTAACCATCTATCTCCATACAGACAGAGAGATATGCATTCATCTAACCATCTATCTCCATACAGACAGAGAGATATACATTCATCTAACCATCTATCTCCATACAGACAGAGATATGCATTCATCTAACCATCTATCTCCATACAGACAGAGAGATATACATTCATCTAACCATCTATCTCCATACAGACAGAGAGATATGCATTAATCTAACCATCTATCTCCATACAGACAGAGAGATATGCATTCATCTAACCATCTATCTCCATACAGACAGAGAGATATACATTCATCTAACCATCTATCTCCATACAGAGAGATATGCATTCATCTAACCATCTATCTCCATACAGAGAGATATACATTCATCTAACCATCTATCTCCATACAGAGAGATATACATTCATCTAACCATCTATCTCCATACAGAGAGATATGCATTCATCTAACCATCTATCTCCATACAGACAGAGAGATATGCATTCATCTAACCATCTATCTCGATACAGACAGAGAGATATACATTCATCTAACCATCTATCTCCATACAGACAGAGAGATATACATTCATCTAACCATCTATCTCCATACAGACAGAGAGATATACATTCATCTAACCATCTATCTCCATACAGACAGAGAGATATGCATTCATCTAACCATCTATCTCCATACAGACAGAGAGATATGCATTCATCTAACCATCTATCTCCATACAGACAGAGAGATATACATTCATCTAACCATCTATCTCCATACAGACAGAGAGATATGCATTCATCTAACCATCTATCTCCATACAGACAGAGAGATATACATTCATTTAACCATCTATCTCCATACAGAGAGATATGCATTCATCTAACCATCTATCTCCATACAGACAGAGAGATATGCATTAATCTAACCATCGATCTCCATACAGACAGAGAGATATGCATTCATCTAACCATCTATCTCCATACAGAGAGATATACATTCATCTAACCATCTATCTCCATACAGACAGAGAGATATGCATTCATCTAACCATCTATCTCCATACAGACAGAGGGATATGCATTCATCTAACCATCTATCTCCATACAGACAGAGAGATATGCATTCATCTAACCATCTATCTCCATACAGACAGAGAGATATACATTCATCTAACCATCTATCTCCATACAGACAGAGATATGCATTCATCTAACCATCTATCTCCATACAGACAGAGAGATATACATTCATCTAACCATCTATCTCCATACAGACAGAGAGATATGCATTAATCTAACCATCTATCTCCATACAGACAGAGAGATATGCATTCATCTAACCATCTATCTCCATACAGACAGAGAGATATACATTCATCTAACCATCTATCTCCATACAGAGAGATATGCATTCATCTAACCATCTATCTCCATACAGAGAGATATACATTCATCTAACCATCTATCTCCATACAGAGAGATATACATTCATCTAACCATCTATCTCCATACAGAGAGATATGCATTCATCTAACCATCTATCTCCATACAGACAGAGAGATATGCATTCATCTAACCATCTATCTCCATACAGACAGAGAGATATACATTCATCTAACCATCTATCTCCATACAGACAGAGAGATATGCATTCATCTAACCATCTATCTCCATACAGACAGAGAGATATACATTCATCTAACCATCTATCTCCATACAGACAGAGAGATATACATTCATCTAACCATCTATCTCCATACAGACAGAGAGATATGCATTCATCTAACCATCTATCTCCATACAGACAGAGAGATATGCATTCATCTAACCATCTATCTCCATACAGACAGAGAGATATGCATTCATCTAACCATCTATCTCCATACAGACAGAGAGATATGCATTCATCTAACCATCTATCTCCATACAGACAGAGAGATATGCATTCATCTAACCATCTATCTCCATACAGACAGAGAGATATACATTCATCTAACCATCTCTCTCCATACAGACAGAGAGATATACATTCATCTAACCATCTATCTCCATACAGACAGAGAGATATGCATTCATCTAACCATCTATCTCCATACAGACAGAGAGATATGCATTCATCTAACCATCTATCTCCATACAGACAGAGAGATATACATTCATCTAACCATCTCTCTCCATACAGACAGAGAGATATACATTCATCTAACCATCTATATCCATACAGACAGAGAGATATGCATTCATCTAACCATCTATCTCCATACAGACAGAGAGATATACATTCATCTAACCATCTATCTCCATACAGACAGAGAGATATACATTCATCTAACCATCTATCTCCATACAGACAGAGAGATATGCATTCATCTAACCATCTATCTCCATACAGACAGAGAGATATACATTCATCTAACCATCTATCTCCATACAGACAGAGAGATATACATTAATCTAACCATCTATCTCCATACAGACAGAGAGATATACATTCATCTAACCATCTATCTCCATACAGACAGAGAGATATGCATTAATCTAACCATCTATCTCCATACAGACAGAGAGATATGCATTCATCTAACCATCTATCTCCATACAGACAGAGAGATATACATTCATCTAACCATCTATCTCCATACAGACAGAGAGATATGCATTCATCTAACCATCTATCTCCATACAGACAGAGAGATATACATTCATCTAACCATCTATCTCCATACAGACAGAGAGATATGCATTCATCTAACCATCTATCTACATACAGACAGAGAGATATACATTCATCTAACCATCTATCTCCGTACAGACAGAGAGATATACATTCATCTAACCATCTATCTCCATACAGACAGAGAGATATACATTCATCTAACCATCTATCTCTAAACAGATACTATAAAACAGGGTTTGTCAGAACAGGATTCATCTAACCATCTATCTCCATACAGACAGAGAGATATGCATTCATCTAACCATCTATCTCCATACAGACAGAGAGATATACATTCATCTAACCATCTATCTCCATACAGACAGAGAGATATGCATTCATCTAACCATCTATCTCCATACAGACAGAGAGATATGCATTCATCTAACCATCTATCTCCATACAGACAGAGAGATATGCATTAATCTAACCATCTATCTCCATACAGACAGAGAGATATGCATTCATCTAACCATCTATCTCCATACAGACAGAGAGATATGCATTCATCTAACCATCTATCTCCATAAAGACAGAGAGATATGCATTCATCTAACCATCTATCTCCATACAGACAGAGAGATATGCATTAATCTAACCATCTATCTCCATACAGACAGAGAGATATGCATTCATCTAACCATCTATCTCCATACAGACAGAGAGATATACATTCATCTAACCATCTATCTCCATACAGAGAGATATGCATTCATCTAACCATCTATCTCCATACAGAGAGATATACATTCATCTAACCATCTATCTCCATACAGAGAGATATACATTCATCTAACCATCTATCTACATACAGAGAGATATGCATTCATCTAACCATCTATCTCCATACAGACAGAGAGATATGCATTCATCTAACCATCTATCTCCATACAGACAGAGAGATATACATTCATCTAACCATCTATCTCCATACAGACAGAGAGATATGCATTCATCTAACCATCTATCTCCATACAGACAGAGAGATGTACATTCATCTAACCATCTATCTCCATACAGACAGAGAGATATACATTCATCTAACCATCTATCTCCATACAGACAGAGAGATATGCATTCATCTAACCATCTATCTCCATACAGACAGAGAGATATGCATTCATCTAACCATCTATCTCCATACAGACAGAGAGATATGCGTTCATCTAACCATCTCTCTCCATACAGACAGAGAGATATACATTCATCTAACCATCTCTCTCCATACAGACAGAGAGATATACATTCATCTAACCATCTATCTCAATACAGACAGAGAGATATGCATTCATCTAACCATCTATCTCCATACAGACAGAGAGATATGCATTCATCTAACCATCTATCTCCATACAGACAGAGAGATATACATTCATCTAACCATCTCTCTCCATACAGACAGAGAGATATACATTCATCTAACCATCTATCTCCATACAGACAGAGAGATATGCATTCATCTAACCATCTATCTCCATACAGACAGAGAGATATACATTCATCTAACCATCTATCTCCATACAGACAGAGAGATATACATTAATCTAACCATCTATCTCCATACAGACAGAGAGATATGCATTCATCTAACCATCTATCTCCATACAGACAGAGAGATATACATTCATCTAACCATCTATCTCCATACAGACAGAGAGATATGCATTCATCTAACCATCTATCTCCATACAGACAGAGAGATATGCATTCATCTAACCATCTATCTACATACAGACAGAGAGATATACATTCATCTAACCATCTATCTCCGTACAGACAGAGAGATATACATTCATCTAACCATCTATCTCCATACAGACAGAGAGATATACATTCATCTAACCATCTATCTCTAAACAGATACTATAAAACAGGGTTTGTCAGAACAGGATTCATCTAACCATCTATCTCCATACAGACAGAGAGATATGCATTAATCTAACCATCTATCTCCAAACAGAGAGATATACATTCATCTAACCATCTATCTCCATACAGACAGAGAGATATACATTCACCTAACCATCTATCTCCATACAGACAGAGAGATATGCATTCATCTAACCATCTATCTCCATACAGACAGAGAGATATGCATTAATCTAACCATCTATCTCCAAACAGAGAGATATACATTCATCTAACCATCTATCTCCATACAGACAGAGAGATATACATTCACCTAACCATCTATCTCCATACAGACAGAGAGATATGCATTCATCTAACCATCTATCTCCACTGCCAAGCCAGTGTGTCTTGTTTGCAATGAAAATATCACTATTTTCAAATAATTCAATCTCAGTCTACATTATGAATCTAAGCATGATACTTTCAAAGTGGACTTCCCGCCCCAGACTGAGGCTTGACACTCCTGCTATGATGGGCAGACACAGGGGCCTGGTTAGCAGGTTGAAGGAGATCTCCCCACAAATGAATGGCTGGCATTGTCTCATGCATCAGAGTGTGCTGTGTGCCAGACTAAACGCTACTGTGACAGATGTGATGGATAAAATCATGCGCATAATAAGCTTTGTCAGGGGGACATCAAGCAACACAACAACGTCTTTTCCGCGAGCTGGCCTCCTGCTTCACAACAACGTGCGCTGGCTGAGTAAAGGAAAAGCAAGCTGGTGACAGAATCAGAGGAGGCCATCCAGGATGATCTCCTGCTTCACAACAACGTGCGTTGGCTGAGTAAAGGAAAAGCAAGCTGGTGACAGAATCAGAGGAGACCATCCAGGATGATCTCCTGCTTCACAACAAGGTGCGCTGGCTGAGTAAAGGAAAAGCAAGCTGGAGACAGAATCAGAGGAGGCCATCCAGGATGATCTCCTGCTTCACAACAACGTGCGCTGGCTGAGTAAAGGAAAAGCAAGCTGGTGACAGAATCAGAGGAGGCCATCCAGGATGATCTCCTGCTTCACAACAACGTGCGCTGGCTGAGTAAAGGAAAAGCTCCAGAGCCATTCTGTCAGCTGCATGACCAGGTTTTGGTTTTAGTCAGAAAAAGCTAAATGAGGGCAGCAGCTGATCACCTTCATATTCTGGAAATGTAGGAATTCCTCTCAGATGTTGCTTTTTTGGCGACATTCTGTAACTTAAACAGGTTAAATCTGCAGTTACAAGGAAGAGGGAATACAGTTGTGTACTTGAGGCCTTTACTAGGAAGCTTGAGTTGTTGGATTTGGACTTGTCCTCTGGAAGGCTACTGCTCTTCAGCACACTGCAGAACGACAGGCAGAGGAACCAGACAACTTCTCCTCCAGATCTGAAGACTACAGCAGCCCAACGATATCATTTCATTTTAATGTGATATTCTTACAGTCCGCCCTGGTGGATAATTCTCCTCCCTTGCTAAGAAAACGGTACCCTCGCTGGATAAGGCCGCAATTGTTCTGTCGTTAAAGGGTCAGGTTATCAGGATCAGGTTATCAGGATCAGGTTATCAGGATCAGGTTATCAGGATCAGGTTATCAGGACCAGGTTATCAGGATCAGATTATCAGGATCAGATTATCAGGATCAGGATCAGGTTATCAGGATCAGGTTATCAGGATCAGGTTATCAGGACCAGGTTATCAGGACCAGATTATCAGGATCAGATTATCAGGATCAGATTATCAGGATCAGATTATCAGGATTAAACAGATAAAAAAATTGTTAAAGGTAATCCAATCTAAACAAATAAACATTCAAAAATGACAGAAGCTGCTATGCAATTACTCTATTACCATCCAACAACAGATCATTAGCAACAGAAACCAAATTCAGAAACAGATACGAATAAACATTATTATTGTGTTTGTCCTCCCAGAATGATCGTAGAAATGATATGAGTTGACTTGTTCCTCTAGTTGAATATATATATATAAGCTGTATATTTAGTCATCAGAACACAGAGGATCCTCCGTTCTAACAGGAGACTGAAGGTTCCCTCCAGATTGGTCCTCAATCTGTTCCTCTGCAGTCTGTGGAGTGCAGTCTGGAAGAGACTGCTGGTGGGGGACCATCAATCTGTTCCTCTGCAGTCTGTGGAGTGCAGTCTGGAAGAGACTGCTGGTGGGGGACCATCAATCTGTTACTCTGCAGTCTGTGGAGTACAGTCTGGAAGAGACTGCTGGTGGGGGACCATCAATCTGTTCCTCTGCAGTCTGTGGAGTGCAGTCTGGAAGAGACTGCTGGTGGGGGACCATCAATCTGCTACTCTGCAGTCTGTGGAGTGCAGTCTGGAAGAGACTGCTGGTGGGGGACCATCAATCTGTTACTCTGCAGTCTGTGGAGTGCAGTCTGGAAGAGACTGCTGGTGGGGGACCATCAATATGTTACTCTGCAGTCTGTGGAGTGCAGTCTGGAAGAGACTGCTGGTGGGGGACCATCAATATGTTACTCTGCAGTCTGTGGAGTGCAGTCTGGAAGAGACTGCTGGTGGGAGACCATCAATCTGTTACTCTGCAGTCTGTGGAGTGCAGTCTGGAAGAGACTTATGGTGGGGGACCATCAATCTGTTACTCTGCAGTCTGTGGAGTACAGTCTGGAAGAGACTGCTGGTGGGGGACCATCAATCTGTTCCTCTGCAGTCTGTGGAGTGCAGTCTGGAAGAGACTGCTGGTGGGGGACCATCAATCTGTTCCTCTGCAGTCTGTGGAGTACAGTCTGGAAGAGACTGCTGGTGGGGGACCATCAATCTGTTACTCTGCAGTCTGTGGAGTGCAGTCTGGAAGAGACTGCTGGTGGGGGACCATCAATCTGTTCCTCTGCAGTGTGTGGAGTGCAGTCTGGAAGAGACTGCTGGTGGGGGACCATCAATCTGTTACTCTGCAGTCTGTGGAGTGCAGTCTGGAAGAGACTGCTGGTGGGGGACCATCAATCTGTTCCTCTGCAGTCTGTGGAGTGCAGTCTGGAAGAGACTGCTGGTGGGGGACCATCAATCTGTTCCTCTGCAGTCTGTGGAGTGCAGTCTGGAAGAGACTGCTGGTGGGGGACCATCAATCTGTTCCTCCGCAGTCTGTGGAGTGCAGTCTGGAAGAGACTGCTGGTGGGGGACCATCAATCTGTTCCTCCGCAGTCTGTGGAGTGCAGTCTGGAAGAGACTGCTGGTGGGGGACCATCAATCTGTTCCTCCGCAGTCTGTGGAGTACAGTCTGGAAGAGACTGCTGGTGGGGGACCATCAATCTGTTCCTCCGCAGTCTGTGGAGTGCAGTCTGGAAGAGACTGCTGGTGGGGGACCATCAATCTGTTCCTCTGCAGTCTGTGGAGTGCTGTCTGGAAGAGACTGCTGGTGGGGGACCATCAATCTGTTCCTCTGCAGTCTGTGGAGTGCAGTCTGGAAGAGACTGCTGGTGGGGGACCATCAATCTGTTCCTCTGCAGTCTGTGGAGTGCAGTCTGGAAGAGACTGCTGGTGTGGGACCATCAATCTGTTCCTCTGCAGTCTGTGGAGTGCAGTCTGGAAGAGACTGCTGGTGGGGGACCATCAATCTGTTCCTCTGCAGTCTGTGGAGTACAGTCTGGAAGAGACTGCTGGTGGGGGACCATCAATCTGTTCCTCTGCAGTCTGTGGAGTGCAGTCTGGAAGAGACTGCTGGTGGGGGACCATCAATCTGTTCCTCTGCAGTCTGTGGAGTGCAGTCTGGAAGAGACTGCTGGTGGGGGACCATCAATCTGTTACTCTGCAGTCTGTGGAGTGCAGTCTGGAAGAGACTGCTGGTGGGGGACCATCAATCTGTTCCTCTGCAGTCTGTGGAGTGCAGTCTGGAAGAGACTGCTGGTGGGGGACCATCAATCTGTTCCTCTGCAGTCTGTGGAGTGCAGTCTGGAAGAGACTGCTGGTGGGGGACCATCAATCTGTTACTCTGCAGTCTGTGGAGTGCAGTCTGGAAGAGACTGCTGGTGGGGGACCATCAATCTGTTCCTCTGCAGTCTGTGGAGTGCAGTCTGGAAGAGACTGCTGGTGGGGGACCATCAATCTGTTACTCTGCAGTCTGTGGAGTGCAGTCTGGAAGAGACTGCTGGTGGGGGACCATCAATCTGTTCCTCTGCAGTCTGTGGAGTGCTGTCTGGAAGAGACTGCTGGTGGGGGACCATCAATCTGTTCCTCTGCAGTCTGTGGAGTGCAGTCTGGAAGAGACTGCTGGTGGGGGACCATCAATCTGTTCCTCTGCAGTCTGTGGAGTGCAGTCTGGAAGAGACTGCTGGTGGGGGACCATCAATCTGTTCCTCCGCAGTCTGTGGAGTACAGTCTGGAAGAGATTGCTGGTGGGGGACCATCAATCTGTTCCTCCGCAGTCTGTGGAGTGCAGTTTGGAAGAGACTGCTGGTGGGGGACCATCAATCTGTTCCTCTGCAGTCTGTGGAGTGCAGTCTGGAAGAGACTGCTGGTGGGGGACCATCAATCTGTTCCTCTGCAGTCTGTGGAGTGCAGTCTGGAAGAGACTGCTGGTGGGGGACCATCAATCTGTTCCTCTGCAGTCTGTGGAGTGCAGTCTGGAAGAGACTGCTGGTGGGGGACCATCAATCTGTTACTCTGCAGTCTGTGGAGTGCAGTCTGGAAGAGACTGCTGGTGGGGGACCATCAATCTGTTCCTCTGCAGTCTGTGGAGTACAGTCTGGAAGAGACTGCTGGTGGGGGACCATCAATCTGTTCCTCTGCAGTCTGTGGAGTGCAGTCTGGAAGAGACTGCTGGTGAGGGACCATCAATCTGTTACTCTGCAGTCTGGAAGAGACTGCTGGTGGGGGACCATCAATCTGTTCCTCTGCAGTCTGTGGAGTGCAGTCTGGAAGAGACTGCTGGTGGGGGACCATCAATCTGTTACTGTACAGTCTGTGGAGTGCAGTCTGGAAGAGACTGCTGGTGGGGGACCATCAATCTGTTCCTCTGCAGTCTGTGGAGTGCAGTCTGGAAGAGACTGCTGGTGGGGGACCATCGATGGAGGATGCTGTTCTTCCTCTCCATCGTCTTCAGTTTTCTGTCATCAGAAAGGTTCTAAATACTTTGACCAGGGAGATAAATTATATTAATTGAATTATATTAATCAGGCACAACACAAAAGTCAGAAATAACGATATAATTCATGCCTTACCTTTGAAGAACTTCTTCTGTTGGCACTCCAATATGTCCCATTAACATCACAAATGGTCCTTTTGTTCGATTAATTCCGTCGTTATATCTCCAAAATGTCCATTTATTTGGCACGTTTGAATAAAAAAAACACTGGTTCCAACTCGCGCAACATGACTACAAAATATCTTATAAATTACCTGTAATCTTGATCCAAACATTTCAAACAACTTTCCTAATACAACTTTAGGTATTTTTTTACGTAAATAATCGATCAAATTTAAGACGGGATAAACTGCGTTCAATACCGGAGGAAAACAAAGAAAGCGTGTTCCAGGTCGCGCGCATCAAAACATTAGAGTGCACTTTAATTTGATGTCTTTCATGCTGGACCCTCGTTCTGAACTGCGGTACTTCTTCATTTCTCTAAAGAAAAACATCAATCAATTTCTAAAGACTGTTGACATCTACTTTTCATCCGGACGTGAAAATAGCGCACCCTAGCCTAGAGAAGTTAATGCATGCAAAAAATAACAACTTTGTTCAATCATTTGAAATGAATTACATACATTGCAATTGTATGTTGCTGGAGCATTGCAACATATTGCAATGCAGAGCAGGTTTTTGCCTCGGAAGGGTGACACTGACATTCCTGCACCAATCACTAATAGTGTCCAGTGTTGTTCCTACAACATAACACTGACATTCCTGCCCCAATCCCTAATGGTGTCCAGTGTTGTTCCTACAACATAACACTGACATTCCTGCCCCAATCCCTAATGGTGTCCAGTGTTGTTCCTACAACATAACACTGACATTCCTGCCCCAATCCCTAATGGTGTCCAGTGTTGTTCCTACAACACTGACATTCCTGCCCCAATCCCTAATGGTGTCCAGTGTTGTTCCTACAACATAACACTGACATTCCTGCCCCAATCCCAAATGGTGTCCAGTGTTGTTC